>NW_024038823.1:0-15126 GCF_016077235.1 Cyprinodon tularosa
GAAAGCTGTCAACGGCACTTATATTTTACAAAACTAAAGAAAATATGTTTTCTTACATACCCTTTTGAATAACTTTGGCTTATCTTCATGAGGAATCAACTTTGGATATGATTTTAATTTCAAAATCACCAGCCGCAGCACTGTCTCTGTCACCTTTCTCTGGTTGCGCCTCAGTCCGTATCCCCGGCTCCAACTTAATTAATTTTATTTTTCATTAAATAATAGAGATGCAGATAAGATCTCAGATAAGATCGAAGGTGTATCTATAACTACGCAACCATTTTCATAAAATAAGATTATGCAGTCACTATGTTAAATTAATTCATTAACTTAATTTTAATCAAAAACAAAATAAAATAGCACAATATCACACCAACATCCCCAATAAACCTGCTTTTCAGTTGACTGCAGGCCCACATACGTCACCCTCAGCACGGCAGAGGTCCCAAGCGCCACCTGGTGGTTGTCCGGGTACTTTGCAGTTCTTTTTGAAATAAAAAAACTGGCCTCAGGAAATACATCGTGATTCACGCAGGAATCACACAGGAATCACGCAGGAAACCGTCCATTTCCAACCATTGCCCACTGTAGCACTGACCTTACTGAAGACTGGTGCCAGATCATGACACTCGGGAGGAACAGAAGTAAGGTCAGGAGAGTCCATCTCCCCCCTACCTCCAGGGAACTGAACGAAGCTGCAGAACGAAGACATGTCTCGTGACAGGAAGTGGACCAAGACTCAATGTGGCGTTCAACCCAGTTGATATGGGGATTATGTCGTTCCAGCCACTGGAATCCAAGCACCAAGGGAGAACATGCAGAAGGAAAAACAAAAAAAGTTAATATCTCACGATGATTTCCAGAGATCAAAAGTTCTAGAGGTTGTGTTTGATGAGTGACTTGATGGAGTTTCTTTCCATCAATAGCGGATACTCCGAGAGGCTTGGATAACGGAACTGTTTCAATCTGTAATTGCTGGACCAGGTTAGAATCAATGATGTTACTCTCACATCCAGAGTCAATGAAAGCAGACAGGGTGAGATTCTGGTTTGAAAAAAAAAAGTGTAGCAGGTAACATCAGATGAGGAGCCTTTTCAGTTTTTAAATGGCCCGTCAGACTCCTCAGTTCCTCTGACGGGCCCTGGCTTTTGACTTAGCCGGGCATGAAGCTATGAAATGGTCAGTCTCACCACAGTATAGACACAGATTGCCCCTGAAACGTCGTTGTCTTTCTTCAGGGGTTAGCCTTGTGTGTCCAATCTGCATGGGTTCGACCTCCGCTCCATCTGAGTGAGAGACTTGGACAGGCACAGAAAAAGTCTGGTTTTTAGAACTCGGCTTGGAAACGGGTTCTGTGGATCCAGAAAAAAACAGGAGCATTATTCAATGCAGGGGCAGACACAGAAAAATTTAGACTTCTTTGTCTAGTGTTGTTTCTAGTTCGGAGTCTGTTATCCAACCTGATGGTTAAACGGATTAAATCCTCCAAATTAGTTGGTTCGTCAATCGTGGCTAGTTCATCCTTGATGTTATCATTTAGGGCTTTAAAATAAGCACTCTTAAGTGCACATTCGTTCCACGCAGAGGCTGCGGCTTTGACCCGGATGTCGATGGAAAACTCAGCCACGGTGGAATTTCCCTGTTTTAAATTCAGAAGAGCTCGGGAGTCAATAGTTTGATCAGAGTCGTGGTTAAATACTTGGGAACACTCTGAAATAAACTCAGAAAAAGTACAAGTGAAACTGGACTCAGAGGAGAACCTTGCCTCCGCCCATTCAAGGGCTCGACCAGAGAGTTGAGAAAGAATGAATGATATTTTCTTTCTATCATTCGGAAAACTGCCAGGAGAATGTTCAAAAAGTAATCGACATTGGAACAAAAATCCCTTACAATCTTTTTGGTTACCTGAGAATCTTTCACGCAGACTGGGACGGAACTCAGGAAATGACGTCACTGCTGGTGACCTTGGAGGCGGAAGTGGATCCGGAACTGGACGTGCTGCTGACGTGGCGTTAGCATTGCCCATGTAGCTGGCATATGTTTGAAGCATTTGATTCTGGTGTTAAATTTTAGTATGTAACTCACGGAGGGTATGCGCATGTCCAAGGATCTGAGCGTCCTGTTCCTCAAGCCTCCGACGGAGGTGATCTGCTGGGCTTTGTGTTTGGCCGCAGTGTTCTGTCATGATGGGTTTAATGTTCTTAGCCCACATGCAGAACACAACAGAGGCTGGGTAAAAGTTTAACAGAGTTTATTGAAATGTTTCACAAACACAATATAATGTACTGGGTCTGGAACTGGTCCGGGCTGGTTCCCTGAAGTCTGCAGAGATGATAGTTTGATTAGGAGGCAGGCAGATGAGTATGAGTCTTTGATAATTCAGAATTATACCTTGACTGAATCCGGGCTTCTCTTTGAGAGAGAGGGAACCGTTGGGTCCAGAGACTGTTTGTTCAGCAGAGTTCAAGAGCAGCTGCAGCGTCTAGCTTCTGACTTTGAATGGCAGACCTTGATCAGAGTTTCCAGCTCTTCACTAAGAGCAGCAGGGGAATCCACATAGGAATCTTCAGGTAGGCTCTCCAGGGCAGATTGGCAGGTTAAGCTCATCCAGAGCTCCAGGCTAGAGACAGGTTTCCTGTGAGGCAAAAACAGAGGAGAATTAGAATCAGATCTCTCTCAAGGAACAACTAAGATTCTTCAGGTTCAAGGCTCAGGTTGCTAACCAAACTAGGTCAACACTGCGGCGTCGAAGCAAGGTCTGGCAGCTGGTTATAAAGGAGAGGTCTCCTGATGAGTAGATGCGTCTCAGGTGTGCTGGAAAACTCCAGCTCCAGGAGACCCACGGCACACTCTGCTGGAGGAAGGTGGTACAGCTCCAGATCCCAACACTCACCCCTCTAGAAAAAATGTTCCAGGTTAGTCTGAGCCTGCAGTCACATTAGTACCATCCTGTTGTTCTTGACCTGAAATTATAATTTTGTCATTGAGTTCATTGTTTATCACAGTTACTGTATAATTCCATGCTTCCAGCAGCTATTTGATTATTAACATTTATACTGAACCATTTCCAGAGTTTCCAGACCCTCTGATTGTTTCATAGAGACCAAGATCTCCTACAGGAAAGTGGAAATCACACAGTTAAACTAATCTGCCTTAATGTAAGTGATACTGATGTAAACAGAACATTAGAACCACCTCTTTATATCTATTTCACACATGTTACCTCAATCCTGCTATTATTGTTTGAATTATTAGATGCCTCAGTCAGAACAAGAGACATAAATCTCTAAAGCAATAAAATCTCAGTAGTGCTGATTTAGGGAAGCTGATGAGTTATATTTAAATCTAGTTAGATATATATGTAATGAGCTTAGTGGTTATTAATGCTTACTAACATTTATTTTGGATTATTTAACAGTAAAACAGAACTAATATGATCAGAACTAAACAAATAGCAGCTTCAAGAGTATTTAAATATAGAGTTTGAATGGGTTAAAAATTAGAAATGACCTACTCTGTGTTAGTCTTTGGCTAAATATCAGGTCTAAGCACCTAAAACATCATACATACATACAGGGAAAGAAAGACGGTACAGAGACAATTAATTTAGTTTACTCGCGAGGAGAGTATAGGAAGAGACTGCAGAGTTTACAAATCTCCACCCTACTCTGCGGTCCCAGCGTTCTCCTCGCTCTTTATTGGAATCAGTGGAACAAGCTGAGACTACACGGAGGGGGGGGGGACAAGACAAGGAACTCAGACTTGCAGTCTCAGTAAACATGTCCTCTAAATCTCAGGATTCAGTCAAAGTTTAAGCTGTTGAAGCTGTTCACCAAAGTTCAGCAGGTTGAGTGCTGCTCATAAATCTACCACAACCTCCCCAAAAGCAAATCTACAAATCACAGTATACTTCAGAAAAGATGGCTATGAAAACATGGACATAGCACAAAGCTTTATGCATGATAACACTACACAGATACATTTATATACAATTATTCTAACACTAAATAAGACTTTACTGAACTAAACTCACAGCAACATTTTGCATTTGTATTGATATTTACTCTTCTATAAATGCAGTATTCAATAAGAAAATAAAATTATTTGATAATAGAATTTTGAGTAACTGCATTCTGATTTTTTTTTCACAAGTCAACACCAACGTTATTAGGGTGTGAAAGAATCAGATTGTTTGTATAAAAGTATCATAGGAATATAATCTATATTCCATATTTGTGGAAACATTCAGAGAAAATAGAGGAGAGAGGAGTACACTTGCTGCTGATGGTCATCCTGGATGACAGTCTGTGCTGTTCTGATACCTTTTACAGAAAAAAAACTAGTTTATTTCATTTGTTTCCAATTAAAGAAAAACAAAACATTCAATAATATTACTATTTGTGTTCAAAATTGTCTGTTTCACCAAAAACAAATAAGAATCAGCATCAATGTTTGTCAGAAGGAGCCAAGATATATTATTTAACAAATAGTATTTCTTTAAATTTGTGCAAAAATAAATTGTGCAGAAGTCCATTTATCGGACTTGAAGACAGCAGAGGGAGACGTTAAAGCAAAGGTTGGAAAATCATTTCTAGTCGGCTTTTTGTATTTGGGTGATGTTCCTGTGACAAATTGGAATAACAATGATAAAAGATTACTTGGTATGTTACTTATTGCAAGTAAAAAGGCCATCTCAACAAAGTGGCTGAGAGTGGAATCTCCAACTACTGAGGATTGGATCAATATAATAAACGAAATATATGTCATGGAAAAGTTGTCTTTTTTCCCTTAGGATGCAAAAGGACATGTTTTACAAAATCTGGACTAAATGGACTGAGTACATAAAACTCTTATGGTCAGATTTTGTATGAATGAAAAAAAAGAATTTATGTGAACCCAGTCAAATCTGATATAAAGGGGGAGAATGTGGAAACGCTTATGGCTGGGAAAGCAGCCATAAGCAACCCCGTCGGAAGATATATTCCTGTTTATGCTTTAAGCGAGGGGGAGCGCTACTTACAGGCGAGGTTCCTCCTCTGCCCTAATACTCCTTACTGGGCCATCTGTGGACCCTCCTTGCGCACGGATCCCGCCTGCCTCTCCCCCGGCAGCGCGTCCGTCTCTGTCACCTGCAGATTCCGTTCTCCTTCTCCTTTCCTTCAGACTCCTTTTATGTTGGTTTTAATCAGCCCTTGCTCACACCTGAGCGCAGCAATTACGCAGCGCAATTAATGCACTCCGCCTCCTCAGACAACTACTTCAGTCCAGTGCGCATGGATTGTCACAAGGGAAACACAAACCAAAACAACCCAACATGCAGGAAAAATTCAAAAGTCTAAAATAAAGGAAAACAATCATATAAAAAAGAAACATAAAAACATGCAAAGCTCAAGAAGAAAATACAAAAAAAAACAAATCATATCTTCCTCTCCAAACATGCAAAGCATAAAACTAACATTTAAATTAAAGAAAAACATAAATAATATTTTTCCTTGTGCAACACACTGACGTCACTGACGCAACAGTGCGTGACATATATGCATGCATGCAACCCATACAGACATGGAAGCGATGATTACCCCCCCTGTTTCAGTGCCACCGTTCATAATAACCTTTGGCTACAAAAACTTTACATAAGGCGGGAATAAAAGAGCAGCAAACTGCAGCTTCTTTAGAAAAAAATACACAATGCTTGGTCCACCACATCTAATTTTATCAGCCACAGCAACCCAGTCTCATGGGAAAATGTACCCCCACTACGTTGGTCCACACTGCAAAACGCAGTGGAGGTACATTAATGGCCATTTTTTTGTGGTACTGTTACATTTCTTCTGCCTATACGCTTTCTATTGTTTTACGTCCTAGTCACGTGACTTTCAAGATTCCAGCTGGGAGAAGAAAAAAAAAATATATATGGCCGACATTCGCTCATTTTTTTGTGGAAAGATTAATAACTTGAGTTTGTTTTTGCATTAAAATGAGTTTTGATTACATTTCTAGTGAGAAATGTATAGTTTGTTGCCAGAATATTAACTCAGGGATATGCTGGTTGTGTATTTAAATAGTTTTTTGTTTTTTTTTAGTTCCTCTTTGGTCAAAATCTGGTCAAAACCCATGAATGAGATCGCACCACACAGGAAGTTAATTGCATAAAGGATCCGGTAGATTTCCAAATAAAACACATCCGATCTTAACTCATAATCCTTTTTTTTAACTAGTTTAATTAGTTTCTCCCGTATGCCACGACGTAATGCATTGATCTGAAAATCAACCTCAGACGCAACGCACGCAGTGGCAAGGGTTTGATCCGTCAGATGGAGTTAAATCACAAAGAATTCAATGTTGAATCGGGGCGGCAGCTAAATGCTAGGCGATGGGTAGCAGCCTAAACGTTGCAATTTCCCATAATCCTGACGAGATCCGAAAAACCGTAGCAAAAACTAGCAAGCGGGTGATTATGTATGCTCTCTGTCATTGATTCCAGATATGCTGGTTGTGTATTTAAATTGCTTTGTTTTTTTGAGTTCCTCTTTGGTCAAAACCCATCAATGAGATCGCACCAAACAGGAAGTTAATTGCACAAAGGATCCGGTAGATTTCCAAATAAAACACATCCGATCTTAACCCATGATCCTTTTTTTTAACTAATTTAATTAGTTTCTCCCGTTTGCCACAACGTAATGCATTGATCTGAAAATCAACCTCAGACGCAACGCACGCAGTGGCGAGGGTTTGATCCGTCAGATGGAGTTAAATCACAAAGAATTCAATGTTGAATCGGGGCGGCAGCTAAATGCTAGGCGATGGGTAGCAGCCTAAACGTTGCAATTTCACATAATCCTGACGAGATCCGAAAACCCGTAGCAAAAACTAGCAAGCGGGTGATTATGTATGTTCACTAAGTAAATATTATGTAAATAAACCCTACACTTCTCGCTATAAATGTAATCAAAACCCATTTAAATGCAGAAACTGATTGGAATTATTGATTTTCCCACTAAAAGTTAGAGAAATGTCAGCCATGTTTATACCAAAACATTTCAGTTTCACATTATCTTGAAAAATCTTTGCAAGAAACGAACAAGCAAGTGAATATGTACATTCCCTGAGTAAATATTCTGGCAACAAACTATACATTTCTCACTAGAAATGTAATCAAAACTCATTTTAATGCAAAAACAAACTCAAGTTATTAATCTTTCCACAAAAAAATGAGTGAACATCGGCCATCTATATATATTTTTTTCTTCTCCCAGCTGGAATCTTGAAAGTCACGTGACTAGGACGTAAAACAATAGAAAGCGTATAGGCAGAAGAAACGTAACAGTACCACAAAAAAATGGCCATTAATGTACCTCCACTACGTTTTGCAGTCTGGACCAACGTAGTGGGGGTACATTTTCCCATGAGACTGGGTTGGCCACAGTGCAGTGCAGGTGTACAGCCAGGGACATCACAGACATAATGCAATACTTCAGGACCTTATTATTTCATGCAAACTCCCCTTGTCTTTAGCCCAGCTTTAAAAGCTTCATGGCAGTGGTAGAGGAGAAATATGTTGTGAATAATGTTGTAAATTGGCGCTAAATAAATAAACTGAATTGAATTGAAAATACTGCCCGCCAAGTCATTAAGTTACAAAAAGTTATTGCCACAATCTTTCTTTTATAAAAGTATTGTTATTGTCCTGCTATTTGTTTAGGGTTTTTCTTTATCTCTCTTGTAGTTGCTAACCTCATATTTATTAATAAAAGGCAGGATTGTGATTGTTTTTTTTCCCACAGTCCGCATTTTCACTTAAAAATAAAAGAGCAGACATTTACTGCTAAAACTAGAAAAAGTTGTAACCACAAATGTCAGGTAAATACTTTAAGAAAAGAGTTTTTTTTTAAAGAAAAAAAACTAAAAATGCAAAATTTATCTGGAAAAAACTTTTGCGTGTGTTTTTTTTTATTGTATTTTTCATTTAGCAGTTCAAGATAATGATAATTCCATAGATATAATAGCGACCTTTAAGCTGTACCGTCTCAGTGACGGAGATGAAAACACAGGGAGAAACAAGCAAGCACGAAAATTATTGCACTTTTTTTAATTAATCAAGTGATTACAATTTTTTGTGTGATTAATTGATTATTGCGACAGGCCTTCTCCAGACTTGAGACTTGACTTGGACTTGAGCTCTCAAGACTTGAGACTTGACTTGGACTTGCAAAGAATGACTTGTGAACATGTCTGGTGTGTTGTGAATTGGCGCTATATAAATAGGTTGAACTGAATTGAATTAATATTCCATACCCTAAACTGGACGATGTTAATTGGTATTAATGTAAGTGAATAAACACTTGAGAACACTTCTAAACATTTGAGAAAGTGTCATTTATTAAAACCAAAAAAAACATCCACCTAGTAATCTTTTGTGCAGCATTTATTGGATTGGGGGCTTTTGTGTTTAGGGAGGAGGAAAATGAAAAGAAAAAAAAAAGACAGTTGATGGATGAGATCATAAAAGAACAAAATACTTATTGTTTTCTGAATATTATTTTACATTGTTGTGTTATTCAGCATTGGATACCACAGCTGAAGGCTAACCTCCAATTAAAACAGAGCTTACCCTGAGCTACAGCAATGAGGAGTTCAAGAACTGCAGCAATGCAATCAACAAAATGTCAGGATAAACTGTTCACTATCCTTCATGCTTCTGAGAGATGAGAATAGAAAAGTCTATTGTAAACTGAGGAACTGTTGGGATCTGGAGTTGTTCCACTTTTCCCAGCAGAGTGCGCCGTGGGTTCTCTGGGCTGGAGCTCACCAGCACACCTGGAGCTCGTCAGCCCATTAGGGGACCCATTACTAAAGCAGATGCCAGACCTTTCTTCGACGCCGCAGTGTTAGCTAAGTTTGGTTAGCGAACCTGAGCCTCCTTGTCTTTACATTTTTGTCCCCTAGAGAAAACAGAATTCTAACCAGCCTTTGTCTTGTCGCTCCTAGGAAAACCTGTCTCTCGTGCGAAGCTCTGGAAGAGCTTAACCTGAATCTGCCTGCCTGCCCTAGAGAGCCAAACCTGAAAATCTCACTTTGGAATCCACCTGCTGCTCTCGGAAGGAGAGCTAACCCCTCAATCCAAGGTCTGATCCAACAGTCAGAAGTAAGACGCTGCACCTGCTGAGCACTCTGTCAAACCAACAGTCTCTGGACCCAACCGGTTCCCCCCCTCTGAGAAGAAAGCCTGAAACTCTCCAAGGTATAGTCTGCAAACATCTGAAAACTAAACAACGTTTACAATCCTCCTGGTTAACCAAACTGTCATCTCTGCAGACGCCTGAGAATCCACCCCTGGACCTGTTTCCTGAACGCAGTCTTATTTGTGCAAACATTTAAATAAACTCTGATAAACTTTTCATCCTTCTCCTGGTAGTGTTCTGCATGTGGGTTTGATTCAGAACCAATCATGACAGGAACCAAATAATACAATTAAACCAAATTGAAAAAAGAAAATATTTTAACATATTTTTCATTAACAAAGTCAAAGGTCTGAGATTTCAGACGAACTTAAAGTAAAACTGATCTGGTTTGATTCAGAACCAATCATGACAGAACACTGCGGCCAAACACAAAGCCCAGCAGATCACCTCCGGAGGAGGCTTGAGGAGCAGGACGCTCAAATCCTTGGACATGCCCACACCATCCGTGAGTTACACAACAAACTTGAATATCAGAACCAGGTCTTGCAGAATTTCGCTGGCTACATGGGAAATGCTAATGCTACGCCTGCAGTCCGTCCTGTTCCGGAGCCACTTCCGCCTCTAAGGTCACCATCCGTGACGTCATTTTCTGAGTTCCATCCGAGTCTCCCTGAAAGATTTTCAGGTAACCAAAAGGAGTTTAAGGGTTTTTTGTTTCAGTGTCGTTTGCTTTTTGAACACTCCCCTGGCAGTTTTCCTAACGATAGGAAAAATATTTCCTTTATTCTGTCCCAACTAACTGGTTGAGCCCTGGAATGGGCGGAGGCAAGATTTTTGTTGTACAATTTCCGAATTTTTATCTGAGTTTTCTCAAGTTTTTAACCATGACTGAGATAAGATAATTGACTCTCGAGCCTTACTAAATCTCAAACAGGGAAATTCTACTGTTGCTGAGTTCTCCATTGACTTCCGGGTTAAGGCTGCAGCTTCAGGTTGGAACGAGTGCGCACTTAAGAGTGCTTACTTTCAAGCTCTTAACGATAATATTAAAGATGAACTCGCCACATTAGACGAACCAGCTAGTTTGGAGGATTTAATACGTCTGACCATCAGGTTAGATAACAGACTTCGTGCCAGAAGTCATTCTAGATTGAGAAATCAGAGTTCTGCTGTTTCTACTCCTGCATTAAGAAATGCTTCTGTTTCCCCAGACCCCATTACCAAGCCGAGAGCCAAGAACGAGTCTCTTCAAGCGCCTGTCCTGGTCTCTCACTATTCTCCATCTGATGGAACTGAGACCGAACCCATGCAGATTGGACACACCAAATTGTCCCCTGAGGAGAGGCAACGGAGATTTCAGGCTAAACTGTGTCTATACTGTGGTGAGACTGGCCATTTCATTGCCTTTTGCCCGGCAAAATTAAAAGCCGGGGCCCGTCAGAGGATGTGAGGAGTCTGACGGGCCATATGAGATCCGAGAAAACTCCTCACTTGTTGTTGCCTGCTACTCAGTTCTTTTCTAACCAGAACCTCACCTTATCAGCCTTCATAGATTCTGGTTGTGAGAAAAACCTAATTGACTCTGAACTGGTTCAGCAGTTAGGGATTGAGACTGTCCCTTTAATTAAACCCCTCAGAGTTTCAGCTATCGATGGAAAGAAACTTCATCAAGTAACTCATCAGACTCAACCGTTAGAACTGCTGATCTCTGGAAACCATCGTGAGATGATAACGTTTTTTGTTTTTCCTTCAGCCTGTTCTCCCCTGGTGCTTGGTTTCGAGTGGCTAGAGCGTCATAACCCCCATATCAACTGGGCTGAACGCCACATTGAATCCTGGTCCACCTTCTGTCACGAGTCTTGCACTGCATGAAAAATGAGATTTTCGTCCCAGTAAACCCCCGTAAACTCCCGCAGATCTGCCTGATTTTCGTCAGTTTCCGACAATTTGCAACCCGTGCTTGTCCGCATTTGTCGTGCCACAAATTGTCGGAAACGTACCATGACGTATGTGGAGAGCGATCAGCTGTACTAATGGCCCTAATTAGCATATGAATGCAGCAAACCCGCGCGGCTGGCCAGGTCTGGCTTGAAAAACCTTCTCAGTATTTGCTGAAACCACTATTCTCAAACAAATTAAATCGCTTGTGATTGGCAGCAAAACCACACGTGGCCACGCCAGGCTTTAATTTTCTTACTGAGTATTGTACGGAACCACTTCTTTTTAAACAAGTAAAGTCGCTCGTGATTGGTTGGCATATATATATATTTACATATAAATTTACATATATATATATTTATTAGTGCTGTCAATCGATTAAATTTTTTAATCGCGATTAATCGCATCAATGCCTGAGTTAACTCGCGATTAATCGCATTTTAATCGCACATTTTTTTTCCTGATTGAAAATCATTTAAATACTCTGGATGACATACAAAAAAATACATACAGGCTAGGTTTGTGCCAATGTTCTTTTTTTAAAATGAAAACAGGTCACAGATACTGATTTATGCCATAGAAACATATGGCAAGAAGATGGGGAGGCATGTAGCAAAAAATAACAAATATGTAGCCAAAAAAAAGGCCCTGAAAACAGGCTGATGTAAAAGACAGTCTTTACAGTTAATACAGTCTTTTGAACAAAGACAAGCATTTTACCCTACTGCTATAAAATTTAGTAGAATTAACATTAGATGATAATTAACCAAGGTAATAATGAACAATTTTCAATCAATACATCAAAATCAATAGACCAACATCACTAGATGAAGGTAGTCTATGCTCTCTAGAAAGTTACTTTTCAGCCTCTTAACAAAAATGAGAACACACACACACCCACTCACCCACACACAGACACACCCACCCACACACACACACACACACACACGATACCGACAAGAGTGCCGTAGCAGATTCCATTTCACCTCAGTAATCTGTTTTCTCAGCGTATTTCAGGTTGCTACTAGTTACCAGACACTCAACTTGTTTGTTGGTGGTGGGGCTTAAAGAAAAGGCACTAGCGCCACCCAGTGTATGAGCGTCTTTTTTCCTTGAGGAGCTCCGCTCTGGAAGCCTATGAGAAATGCATAGACTGGGGGAAAATAGCCCCGCCTTCCCGCAGGCTGCAGCGGGATGCACTTGGAAAATTGTACCATAAAACCACATAGCGTTAATCTCGCGTTAAAAAAATTATAGCCGTTAAAATGGCCTCGCGTTAACGCGTTAATAACGCGATAATTTTGACAGCACTAATATTTATTCATTCATATATTTATTCATTCATATATTTATTCATTCATATGGTGTGTATTTATGTTATCCTACACTACTACACAATTATTATGCTACCATCAAGGACATGAATGAATTTATACAGGAAATGAAGATTTGCCAGGAAGCTGTTTATGCAAAGAAAGAGCTTTATTAAAACACACACAACTATATACAACGCATATCCAAACACATGCGTTTCTAAAAATTAAAACTCTGTGAACGGTCCGTTTGCTTCCTCGGGGTTGGAGGTAACTGGCAGCATTCCCTCCGAGGCAGGTCCGACGCCTACTGTGCGTGGCCCTGTACTTCGGCATCGCTTCTAACCGGGACTGCAGCTTAACACAGAGTTCAGTGAGATCCGGCCTACGAAATGGCGGCGACCGTACAATCCATCCAGAGACACCGTCGAGGAAGGCGGACTTCCAGAGTTCCACTTCCTCATCTGCTAGCACACCCTGCCTCGCTTTCAGCAGCTGAAAAAAAAAAAACAATGAATCAGCGCACTGCGTATGGACACAACACATCTATCAATGCACCTGAAAAATAGTCACCAAATAAAGTCTTACCCTCTTTCTTCTAGCCCGACTCCGAGCAGATAGCCTCCGCACGCAACGTGTTGGCTGGCTGCGTATATCTGAAGCTCCTGCATACCGTCTGAAAATATGTCTTACAGGCAGCTGGAAAACAATGAAATGAGAGTGGTATAAATAAAAAATCAAACGCAAGTCACAGTAACAAGGAAGGAGAAAACATTAAAACAAGTCACTTACACACAATGTCGTCTTTATCAACATCGTGCAAATCTGGACTTGCCGAGATGGCTCAGAGCAAATAGGAGGTCTTTGAAAACAAAATGTAAAAGCTATGATCGGTATCCATTTCCTTTTACCGCAGAATGAAAGCATATTCTTTAAATCTTACCCTTGCTCCGGTTCATAGCGCCTGCAATTAGTCTCCGAGTTGTTAAGACGGCGTACTGCTACCTGTAAATCACAAAAAATACACTTTAATAAAGCTTGTTCTTGCAAGGCTACTATTAGCCGCTATTAGCCGTAGCTCAGGCTAGGCCGCTTTTAGCTTAGCAGGCAGTAATCGAACATATATTTACCGCTAGCATCTCTTCTTTGAGTTCGTCTTGTTCGATGCAGAGTCGCCATCGCGTCCAAGAGGAGTTTTACCCCGAAATCCCCCATTCTCCGCTCCAGACCGCCTGCACAAAGCAAAGCATCCATCCTCCACTGTGGATCCAGCCGCGCCGCTCTGAGTTTCTTGCAGATTGTACAGAGCATACGCGAGATGAACCAGAGTTTCCGCGGATCAATAAAAATAATTAAAAAATCATTCTTTTTTTTTTTTTATCAAGGCCTTAATTGGCACTAAAATTATTTAAATATGTTTATCGAAGTATTTATAATTCTTTAATAAAAAATGCTTATAAAAACAATTTCGTCAGATATATTATATCGCTCCAGGCGGAGAAAAAGCTAGAGGATATATATATACGTATATATGTGTGTGTGTGTGTTTACATACATACAGGAGTCATGGAACTGTGCTTGCAGCTCCTTCATATTTCATGTACACTAATAACTTGTGTACATGGTTCTTGTTGATGGCATTAAAATCATTTCAAATAGCATTAAAATAGCATTAAATTAGAGTCACTCATTCCTGTATGAACCCTATGAGCGCTTAATTTAATATGACATATTAAAAAAATCCCACCATCATCCAGCACATGTTCAGTTTCTGCCCAAATATATATATATATATTTTTGTAGATTTTTGTAACGGGGATAAGGATAATTCAAAACTGCTTTTTTTTAATGAACTTGTTCACTACTTCCAAACTCAGCATCTCTTTTCATTCCTGTAATAATTCCTGTTTCTTTTGAATGGATTTGATTAAAGTTTAAGTCCCTCGGTATAAAATAAATATTTGGATGGAGATGAGAAATCTGCTTCCTCGTTGGTGAATAACCAATAGTTTGGATCCAATCATTTAAATAAACGGTGTTAGTTTTTTTTTTTTTTTTATATATATATATATATATATATATATATATATATAAGAATTGTGCTATAATTTCTAGTCACCGATCTGTTGCTGCTATATTTTAATTTGACGAACCGGAATTTGTCGATGTTCTTTTTCCTGTTTGGTGCGATTGCAATTGCGGATCTTGCCCTGGCCGGACCTTATGACCACAGTGTACCAATCTTCTCATGGCTACTTCCAACAGGATAATGCGCCATGTTATAAAGTAAATCATCTTTTCATGCAGTGTTGTCTTCGTTTTGCGCACTGCATGAAAAGTGGGATTTTCGTCAATATGCAGCACTGTAGATTGTCGTGGAACTTCAGGTTAGCGGCAGTTTACGGCAATTTGCAGGCTTCGCCGAAAACTCCCGTAAATTGTAAGAAATTGACGTGGACTCTCTTAGGCAGTGTTCCCCCTATGTCTCCCCCCCATGGAATTCTAGGGGAGGCTTTAACATGTAAATGAACATGCTGTGAGCTATACAAATGCAAATCAGGGTTGCAGGGGGAGTTTTACTCCAAGTGACATTTTTCTAAAAGGTAAGAAAATCTCTGATACAAGATCTGCAATTGCAATCGCACCAAACAGGAAAAAAAAACATCGACCAATCCGGTTCGTAAAAAAAAATT